>NW_020229928.1:572796-590296 GCF_003227715.2 Harpegnathos saltator
TCTTGACTCGGCGTTACGACGTGACGGAAGGAATGCGTTCGTTTTAAATTAAGAACGACCCTCTCTCTCTCTCTCTCTCTCTCTCTCTCTCTCCCTCCCTCCCTTCCCCCCTCCCCCCTCTCTCTCTCTCTTTCTTATCCTCTCTCTCTCTCTCTCTCTCTCTCTCTCTCTCTCTCTCTCTCTCTCTCTCTGTCTCTCTTTTCGAGAGAAAAAGAAAGAAAGATCCGCTCCCGTCGCATGGGCATCCACACAGGCTCTCCCCATCGTCGTCGTTGAGCGTTTCGGGCATAGAATCCCAATTCGCTCGGTACGACCGTCTTTCTCGCTACAGTCTGCAGACGGCACACCAGCATACACCTTGTGTTCCTTCCGTCATCCGAGCGTTAGTGCAGTCGTCGTCGCGATTCACGACACGAAGCGACCGATCATTTTCGCCTCCGTGCAACCTACACGCAGATCACCACAGCAAATCGAAGAACTTCTGTCAGACGATTTATACACGGTGATCCGAGTTTATTATAACGCGTGACGACGATGACGACATTGCTAATTATGCTAACAGCCACGTTTGTAAGATACGTTATACATACATACATACATATATATATATATATATTAAAAAAAAAATATATATATATATATAACTACAGTAAGGCGGTTATTGTACGTGCAGGATGAGACAGAAACACAAAGCGCCCGTCTTTCTTTCTCTGACATTTTATTAGTCGCTCGAGCAAAATTGCTATTCTAAGAATAATTACAGAGAACGCAGCGTTCTCCGACGACACGCGTCTTGGAAGAGCGTTTCGCTCGCGATCCTGATCCTATGCGCGCGCGGGAGAGCCTCTTCCAGAGGGACGTTGAAATTCGTTGCTCTCAAATGACGAGACACTCGCGCAGACTCACTTGATCGCGAAATTGCATACGCGTATACACATACGTCAGCTGCGCCGTCGTATTTACCGACACGCTCGCGTGAGATCCGGCATCGGGATTAATTTGCACGCCGATAAGAACGACACGCTAAAACGACTCGTCTCGATCGAGAATGGTTCTAATGAGACAAAAGCGGAGTCGTCTCGTTTCTGAGTCGCGTTTCGAGCGACGCGATTCGTTCGCGCGTACACACGACAGACAAGTGTCAAGTGTCCGAACGAAAATTCGAACGAATTCCCCGCGGAGAAGCGATTCACGTCTCGTAGATTCTCGGATTGAAAGTCAAAAAGTAAACGAATATGCGTAAGAAGAAAGAGAAAATCATGGCGCTGCGGTGATACGTCCGTTTTCTAGAATTTGCATTTTTCTTCGAGCGTAGCTATCCTTTCCCCTGAAATGTCGGTCGGAAGACAACGTCACGACGCGGTCTCGGTTCCCGGCACGTACACGACCGTAATAACATTCCGTCGTCGAATTAAGAGCGTTATCGCAGTCACGCGGCGGTGAGATTACAAGAAGACAAAAAGAAACATAAGAGACGAATGTGCGCACGTGTGTGTGTCAATGCGGATTGCGCGATCGTTATTTTTCTACGTCTACATCCGCGACTTGGAAGGTTGGCAGAGCGGCGGAAAGAGACGTGAAGAGAGAGAGAGAGAGAGAGAGAGAGAGAGAGAGAGAGAGAGAGAGAGAGAGAGAGAGAGAGAGAGAGAGAGTAGAGTAGAGAAAGCGAGAGAGCGAGAGAAAGGGAGAGAAAGAGGAAAAATGTATGAGAAAGAAAGAGAGAAGGACGCGCGCGCGCGCGCGGACCGAGAGGGACAACGACGACATGAGGAAGTGGCGAGCTGTTGTTGTCGGCTCATCCAGAGGCGGCGACAGGAAGTCGACGCGTGTGGGAGGGTGACGATGACGATGACAACGACGACGACGACAACCTCTGAGGGGCGGGACGGAGGGAGAGACCGCGTTCTCGCTGGTCGAGAACGCGAACAATGAGTCTGGTTAACTCGGCTCGGCGGCAAGGGTCAAAGAAGAAGAACGACCGAGGACGACGATAACGAGAACAATGAATGTGTTCAGCGGACGCATCGATGCTAGTTCAAGGCAAAGTTCGAGGCGATTGAACGCTTGATTGGCAACAAACCCGACCGACACCCGGAGGAATTGGTGCGGCGCGGTGGCAAAAAATGTAACGCAAGCGATCCATCTCATCGGATAGAGCGAGAATGATGGATAGATGGATAGATAGGATAGATAGACAGTATAGATAGGCAGAAAAGAAGGGAGGGAGAGGGAGAGAAGTTTCGCGCGCCTTCTCGAGACTTGAGCTCTTCAATTGGCAAGACGCCCGTCTCTGAAATTGTCCTCTTTCGCCGAGCGACACGCATAAACGTTTCGCTTCACGGGATTATTCACGTTGCTTTCGCTCTCTGTGCGTCGTCTCGGCTGCGGGTGCGAGAAAGTATTTTTTATATCGCGCACCTCCGCAAAAATAGCTCTCCGACGGAATAGCTGTACATATATGCGTTTGCACGCAGCAGCTTCTCGCTCGTACGTTCGTTTGTCCGTTCGTTTACTCGATCGTTCGGGGCAAAATTTCGTCTCGCGTTTCTCGCAGACGATGTCGAGGTCTCGCACGGCTCACTCTCGCTCGACGTTGTCCCTCGCGGAGCCGCCGAGTCGCGGTGCCGAAAGCGCGACTGATGATGACGACGATGACGAAGACGCGCGCAGAAGGAGTCGAAGACGACCTGGGGATATAATCGTCGATCGTTCTTATATATCGAAATACATACCACGTATTATCCGATGGTCCGTCCGGCTCACTGTCCCGTACCTCTGAGACCCCCTCCCCGCCCCCCCTGCTCTTTGGAGTTTGGACTCCTCTCCCGTGTTGTAACGCGTGCAGATAATTCGGCAATAATCAAATCCATCCTCCTGTACGCGTGATCAATAATGTATACACACATATATTTTCGATACTCACGCTCGTCGGGCGATCGTCAAGCGGGTCGATCGCGTAATCGCGCGGGAGCGACGAAGAGAGCGACGACGAGGGCGGCGCACGGGCTGCGTGACTCGAGGCAGTCGCGCACGCGCGCGCGAGTACGCGCCGACGTTATTTCGCATTTCATATTCGACGAGACGTCTTTCATATCGATGAACAATAGATCGACGCAACGACAATTAGGCGTGCCGCGCGCGCGCGCGCGCGCGCAAAGTTCGCGCGGAGTTTCGCGCGATAGCAGCTGTCCTTCGATCGGCTCGCGCGGGCACCCGCTGCGATCCCGCTCTCGTGTACCCGTGTGAATTCGACCGCCGATGGGCTTTTATAAACGGGACGGCTGGTCGACGGCTCCGGAAACGCCTCCTTGACGACTTGCACCGCGAGTGCATCGTTCTTCCCCGCGGGGGCGAGCCGGGGACGGAGTGACGCGCCGCTAAAGGCGAGCCTCGCGCGGCTCGCCTCTTGTACGCGCGAGATCATCTCGAGAATGAGTCATCCGGAGCGGAGGATGGAGAGGAAAAAAAATGAATCATCGCCACGTTCGACGGCGAGACGGGACGGGCAAGCGATCTCTTCTATTTTTGCGCACTTTGCTTCACCATCCGCGGTGAACCGTCGCGGCGCGCGTAAGGGGATGAGATTCACGTCACGCGACTCCCGCTCAAACTACCGGCTAAGATTCTCGTTCTCGTGGGCGTTCAATTCACGTAATAATTACAGCCCGCGCGATAAAGCTCCAACTAAACACTCTAGATGGCTGCGTCGTGGTCCGCGTGTGGAGCGCTCCCGAGCGCTTTGGATTCTCGAAGGATTCCTCCGAGACGTAATTCGCCGGAGACGCGATAAATCGAGGGAAATCTCGGAAAGCTCGCGTTCACATCTCGGTGGGCTTTCGTTCGAGATGATCGTTAATATGAACTGTAATACCGAGAGCGAGTGACCGCCTTGAAGAGCCCGCGTCCCGGCGCTACACGTCGATTCGTCGCCGGATGGAACGTTACGACGCCCCGCGCGTTCATCGACGACTTCCCCGCCCCCCCCCCTCCAGCCCTCCCAGCGATTTGATCGCGACGTGTTCATCCAGGCGCCGATTAACATTTCGTCCGTCCTCAAGCGTTACGCGTCGTCTCGCGAGGATTGCCCGAGGAGCACGCTAAAATCGCGGGTAAAATCGCGGGAGGAAAGTGTTTTTACACGAGTCGAAAAACGCGTCCGTATGATCGACACGTTGCAACGACGAGGGTGGTTAAGAGGACGACGACGATGAGGACGACGACGACAACGACGACGACGATGACGACGATGACGACATGGACAACGACAAGGACAAAGTCACGAAGGGGGAGGGGGATGGAAGAGTGTGCGCGGTGTGCTTCGTTGATTTTCATTAGTTTTTTCCAAAATGTACATTAAAATTACTAGCTTTTTGCGCGACGACGGCTGTAAGATATATAACAAGAAAAAAATAATAGGGCTTTCCTTCGTTAAGCGAGGTAAGACGAGATTTAACGTACTTTCTCGGAGGACGATACTGCCGTTATATAAAAATGCATTATATAAAAGAGAACTAAGTTAACTAATCGTAAATGCACGGAAATTTTCTTAAACGGATAGCAACCAAAAAAAAGGCTTTGTAGTGTCTCGATACTCTCGAATCATTAATTCTACGTCGTCAGATAATAAATAATGATATTAATGAAATAAAAAAAAAATGAAGATAAATATGAAACAAAAATTCTAGAGTTGGGCTAAAGCATCGTAAAGCTACCGGAGCCTGTCGGCCAGTAAAAATGAACAAGCAACTGCCATGGGTGAAGCTAAGTAGACAACGTGCTAAGAATCCAATTATAACGAGCTAGTTGTCGAAATTCCAAAAAAATAAAACGCGCGAAGGATTGTCCATTTAAACAAAAAAAATTCTGCGTACGTGTGTGTGTATGTGTGTGTGTGTGCGAGCTCGCGCGCGCTCGCGCGTGTTCGTGCGGACACGCGGATTCGGTGCTTGTGACACGTACGTGTCCACACACACACATACGCGTGTGTGTAGGCTGTGTGTGTGGTGGATGCGCTCGCGCGCAGGCCGAGAGACACGTGAGGAAACATGAGGATACACAGAGAGAAGCTCCTCCGTTGAATATGACATTCATTACTACTTAACAAAATAAAATAATAAAAGAAAACTATGAGTTATTTGCACAATATATTATAAATAATTACTATATATGTTTACTACGATTATTAAATTAAAGAGCAAATAATAAGAGGATACAAAAAAACTGTTGTTAAATAATTAATACAAAAAAACGAGGGAGAGACGAATGAAAAAGAAAAAAAAAGTAATAACACGATTTACGCTAATGATCGATATTCGGATCAAAACGGAAAGCGACAAAGACGAGAAAACGATGGGGGCGAAGATACGATAAAGATGAAGCAGCAGCGGATGATGAAGAGGAATAAGAAGAACAGAAAGAGAGAGAGAGAGAGAGAGAGAGAGAGAGGGAGAGAAAGAGAGAGAGAGAGAGAGCGAGAGAGAGAGCGGGAGCGAGAGCGAGAGCGAGAGAGAGAGAAAGAGTAAAAGGAGGAGGATACGATTCGTTTGTTATCGATTAGTTAACGATCCTTACATTACATTATTGTAATTATATAAAGTAAACAATTATTATCATAATAGTTACAATTAACAAGTTGTTACCGCTTTGTTATACATAATATAATTAATAATAAGATTAAAAAGTAAGCGAATGCATCGTTGATTCGTCCTTTACTTATGTAGATACTAAATACGATCGACTAAATTGTTTTCAATGTCTTCACCGTATCTCTTCGTTTGCTACCCGAATTTCATTTCGTTGTCGAAGATTCGGTATTGTCGGCTTACCTCGCCCGGCCACAATATACACACGTTTTACAGAGATATTTTCAATAAACGAAAAAGCTTAACACTCACGCCTGTTGTACATGTTCACTCTTTATCATCCCTTGTTGACTCGTTATCACCCACTCACCTCCACCGAGTACGCGAAACAACGCTGTCGAGCGTCAATTAAGATAAGTCGTGTATTACATATTATCGCAATTAAAAGACCCGATTTTGTAGCAGCCAAGCCGCGAAAACGCTTGAAAGTCTCGAAGCCAGGGGCGCCGGTCGGCTTCGTCGCGTTCCTGGCTTATCGAGGTTCAAGCTATAGCGAGTGGAAGGGGTAAGATACGGTAACGCTAAGTATATCTACCTGCCCACGAGGTACCATTACAGCAGTCGATTTTGTGCGCCAGTACGAGAGAGCACGTGGTAGCGTGTGGGTGCCTTTTGCGCCAAGTCGTACTGGGAGCGAGCGAGAGAACGAACGAGACGTGCAACGAAGGAAAGAAACGAGAGGGGGGAGAGAGGGGAGAGAGAGAGAGAGAGGGAGAGAGAGAGAGAGAGAGAGAGAGAGAGAGCGCGCGAGAGAGAGAGGGAAAGAGGAGAAGGCATGGGTGGGGTTCTCGAGGACGAATCGTTTCGCTTTTCTTGCAGGAACGTCTGCAGCAAGTCGTAGTGTAACGAAGGCAACACGCGCGACGTCTCCGAGTGGTAATGGCCGTGCGTGCCGTTTTCGCGCGTCGAATATCTAGTTCATGCGGCCCTGCCTAAGAAAGAGAGAGATGGACGTTTCGAGGTCACTCGGGCCTCCTCGCGGGCTTTGAGAGAGCTGCCGAATCAGTGAAACTGGAGCAGCGAGAGGCTTCGGGGTCGCGCGCGGATTCAGGCGGATTCGTCCGTTGCACGTATATATCGACGTTGTTCCACGAAGCCACAAGCTGTCAAGATCCTCTCGTGTCTGACGTCGGCGAGAGCGCCGAAGGACGACGAGAGAGTACACAAGGTGGTGGTCGCGATTGCGTCTTATCATGCTTATCGACTGGCCGCAGCACGACGACGACGACGGCGACGACGACGGGGACGGCGACAACGACAACGACGAGCACTGACCTGGCTGAACCTCGCGCCGTGCTCTCACAGCAGCTGCAGCCTTGTCGAGGCTCAATGATCGTGAGTCTGGTGTTCCGTGACTCATTATTCGCAGTTCGGCAGCGGCTCGCCGCGGAGGAGGCGATCGTCTCGCGTGGATTTCGACATCGTTGCCGCGCAAGCGGACGAGGTTAGTGCGATGTCTAGTCGTGTATTTATAAATCGAGACGAACATATTGAGGTGTGGAGTGTTCTATCGGGAGATTCCAATGTGCCTTTTCCTCCACCGAGAGCGAGCGATTTTTTCGACATGCGCGACGAGCGTGTGAGCAAGGTCTTTTGTCTCCCGATAACGTACCACGGGACGATTTTGGGAGAAACGCTTGATAGAGTGATGATGGGATCAGAGGTGGGATTGAAAATAATCTGTGCGCCAAATATAGCCAATTAGAAAACAATACTGGGGAGCACTGAACGCGTTATTAATTTTGCAAATATATTCAGCGAATATATTTGCAAAATTAATCGTTCATTACACCTGTCTGAAGCTAGCGAGACCAAGTCGGAAAGATCAAACCGTACCTATTGGATTGTTTAGTACCTGTTTTGTACCAATTTATACCATTCATACTATTAATTTAAATTTTGTATCCTGCGCTGTTTTGAAAAAAAAATAAAAACCGTGGTGTCATTAATTTCATATGAAGTTAACAGGACCACAACGAAAAAAATTAAAAACGAAAACAAAGATGAAGTTACGAAAAAAACAAAATTTGTATCATCAAGTAAAATTTAATATTTGCATTTAATTTTGTGGAGACAAACCCTTACTAAATTCAATTACATTAGACTTTAGAGCAAAGTATTCCTTATTAATAGAACCGATTACGATTCTGATTACAGAAAATGTGCGAGGTAATATTGAATGATATTAAAATCTATAATTATAGATTTTACAAATAAGTGCGGTTTGATTTTGCCGATTTGATCTTGCTAGTTTCAGAGAGGTATAACGAACGCGATACACTGAAGACGTTCTTGAACTTTCTCCAGGACATCTTGGACACATTCGGAATGATTTTGAGAATTAATACGTTTTGTGCCCGGGACACTTGATCCTAACATTGTTTGTTGCACATCACTTTGTTGCAAGTAAATGATAAGATAAACAAAGCGTCTTAAGTTAAAATAAAGATGCTGAAATACTTTGTTCACTTCCTTCCAGATACTTTATTTTTAAAGCGTACCAGTGATACCCATGATGGAGAAAAAGGGACTGCGGAAGAAAGATATGCTGAGGATGGACGGACTCCTGCCTCCGACGCGACGTTTACCAGTTTGCGACGCCGTGTCTGGCGCATCGGACAAGAAGAAGGACAAGAAGTGGTCTATAGGCGGAATTCTGCGACGGATATCCTCGATAAGGGACTACGACAGTTCGTCCAACGACGAAGAGATCGTCTACTGCAAGAGAACACCGAGGAAACCGACCAAGCTCAACAGGCAGACCGACGGTGTCGTTTTGCACTCGATAGAGAACAATCCGGAGCATGACGACAAGCGGACGAAGGCCGAGAATAACGTCCGTCACTCGGCGAGCTCTCCGCAGTCGCAGTTGCGCCGCGACTCGCTGCATTCTCGTAGCAGCGACGGCTCACTGGACGGTTTGGGCAAGAAGACGCGGAAGAACAAGCTGAAGGCGCGAGCTGAGGCGAAGAGGGACAACCTGTGCGCCGACAGCAGCTCCGACGAGGACTGTCGGCGGTCCAACGGCTCGCTCAACCGATTCCACGGCGCAGATGGCACGCACAACGGCCAGCGGAACAACATGTGCAACAGGAAGACGCGAGCCGCCCGTACGGAGCGTTACATCAAGCGTTTGTCGAGGGACGACGGCAACGGCAGCGGCGAAACATTAAACGACCCGCCGCACAAGAGAATTACCTCGGAATACCCGGCGGATGACGAGCAGCAACAACAACGCGCCGTTTACGCCGACGTGAACGGATCCTGCCGGCCACCTGTGCATCCACGTCGTGCGATTCCTGTTCCGAAATCCTCGAGCAATCGCGCGCATCCGTTGCTTCAGAGGTCCTCCGTGGAGAGCCTCTCGCGAATCGACGTGGGTCTGCCCGATCCTGAGGTCGGGTCCTTCAACGACTTCAGGAGATATTCCGCCGGCCAATACGTCACAGACATGAATCAGAATAACACTTATGGAAAGATCTCGTCAAGTGTCGGCGCGGACGCGTACGTGGACCGTTGTCAGGGTGGCAACTTCTTCACTTATCCCGTGAAGAATGTCGCTCACTGTACGGAGCCGTTCGACCGCGCTGTCGAGCGCCGATTGGTCATCAACCAAGACAATGAGCCACCTGAGCCGCCGCCGAGGGATCCACGTTACCGGGTGTTCGGTTACGGGTACAACTCTTGTCCGACCAACAGACACCAACAGAACGTGTCGAGTTGCTATGAGCGAGGTGACGGCAGGGCAACGTCGAACGTCGCCAACGGTTTGTCGAGATTGCCGGATTGGCGGAACTTTCGGTCGTACAGCCTGAACAACGAGGACGAAATGGTCCAACGGTACGACGCGAACGAGCTGGAGAATCCGATGATACCGAAGCCCCGGATGAAAGTCTGCAATTCGTTGGAGTATGTAAATAACAGGTACAACTCTAGCCAACACTGCGCGAACGAGTCCCTCCGCAAGGAGACCGAGCTGACGAAGTGCCGGCGTAGGAACATTCGCAACGATCACCTGAACGACGTGAATTTTAGCGCATGCGTCGCTACCAATAATACCTCGGTGAACATCTGCGAGTCGAGGAACCGCGAAATCTCTACTCCGAGATCATATTCCGTGCCCGTGGTGTCGACGACCGATTGGTCATCCAGGAGGTCTCCTTGCGACCGTGCAGCTTCACACGCCATCGTCCCGAAACGCGAGGCCGATAAGAACAACATCGAGAAGCGCAAGGAAGAAAACCGGCGAATGACACCAGCCGAAGAGCTGGAGAGACGCAGGAGCTCGAAAAATCTCGAGGAGGCTCTGTCCGAGCTGGAGGCGATCTACAACAGCCTCCGTCTCGGCGACGAGGACCTCCTGGACCGCGCTGAACGCCGAAGCATGGAGGAATTCAGCCTGAAACGAGGTAGAAGCGAACTGGACGCGGCGGCTGTGATTAGCCCAGACTCTCCAGACCGAACGAAGGACGACATGGCCTACCGCCGAATGCACCCCAAGGAGAGACCCACGTCGTTGTCGGACATCGCCGGGCAATCCGCCCTGTCGAACATCAGCTACCTCATGGCCTCGCCCGTGCTGTCGCGCAGAGACCCGGAGGACGATGATTTGAAGCGCGCGTCGCCGAACGTCAGCTACTCGACCGGTCGCCGCGACGAACCGGACGTCACCCGCGACGACATGGTCTTCCGCAGTATTAATCACGCGAACAATACTCTCAGAGTGATCGACCCGCAGCCGCCATTTGGGATCCCGCTGGGACCAGTGTCCGCGGCTACGGAGAGCGATTACCTGCACACGACGCCGACGAAATCGGAACAGCCGCGCTCGCCGTACATACCGCAGTGCGAGCCTGACGTGGTCACAGATGACTTGGCTTACAGGGCTCTGAGGAAGGACGCGGGCGCGGCGCGGAACGGCGCGGTAGAGAGCAAGGCCGATCCAGCGGCCGGAGTGAGGAAAAAGCGAGCCGTCGTTAGGTCGTTGTCGGCCAATCTGTACGGGCTGATCAATCACGACCGGATTCATCTGCGACGTGAGCCTAGCTTGGACGCTATCAAGGACGAGATTCAGGATGTTGCAAGGAGTTCGGCCGCGGCGTCGGAGCGAGCGGGATATCTCAGACGCGTGGTGAGCGACGGTGAACTGTCCGATAATGACGTGCACAGGCGGAGAGAGAGAAGTGTCGGCACCGATATTAACGGTAATCACCCAACGGCGGCCACGTACCGGAAGAAGCTATCTGACGTTTACGACATATCTCCGGAAATGACGACAACGACGACACGAGAAAGTCCCAGGAAGGAACCGAGCATCGCGGAGATATCCGATGTCATGCTGTCTCCCAAGGGCGCCTTGGGTGACGAGTTTTGGCACGAGTACCTGCGCCCGGATTCCAACACCTCTAACGCCAACAGCAACCACAGCACTGAAGCGGACTTTAGTGCGTACAGCCGCCTCTGCCAAGACCTGGTTAACCTGATTAAAGGCGACGATGAGTTGCCGAATACGGACCAAGCCGTCGCCACTGTTGCGCCGGCCGATAATAAATCGCGCGACATTAAGCGCGAGGTCGACGAACTCTCCACAGGTAGCCGCGCGCGGTCTTCCGCTGATCATTACTCCGGGTGTCAGCGTGCCGTGTGTACTCACGACAAGCGCAGCACAGTTGAGAACACGACGAGTTCAACCGCGGACTCGGCGGAGCCAACGTCAACTGGCAACCTTGATTTCTATCTTCGCGTGGCGGACGAGAACGTGAAGTTGATCGCAGCGGCTTTTGGCAGCGTGGCCGACCATATGCGTGACAGTCGTCGGTTCTCCATGCGCAAGAATTCGTTGACCTCGCGCGATGTTTCCGAAATTGAGAACCGCAGCGTTAGCACACGCAGCTCCACTGCTTACAGTCCGGATGACGCGTGCGACGTTCACCTTCAACCTGCCACCGTCGTCTCCCCGAGACTTGAGGAGGCCCGCGTACTTTCCAAACGCGATTCTTTCACCAGCAACGAAGGGGACCAAGGAATCAGCTCCGACTCAAACTTCGAACAGGACAACATTCTCACTGCCGACGTGGAGCTGGACCTGTCCAGAGCCGTCCGCGACCTGCAACTGGCCGCGGCCAGTCTATGCGAGCACGAACGAGAGATCGAGGATCTAGGAATAGCACGCGATAGGAAAATCGACACTAGTGTTCGCGATACAACATCGACAACTGTCTCCAACACGGACGAACACGAGGGTGATAGTCCTATTCGCAAAATCAACCTCATCATCGACGTTCTGAGGAAAGAGCAAGAACGTCATCAGAAAGAGGAGGAGGAGGAGCAGGAGGAGGAGGAGGAGGAGGAGGACAAGGAAGAGAAGGGTATTCACAACGTAACATCGGTGACTACCATCAGCGAGGACGAGAAGCAGGATAAGAGCCTTGTTCGTAAGATCAGTCTCATCGCCGACGACTTGAGGCAGGAGCGGGAACGCGACCAGGAAGAGGTGATGGTGCTGCCGAGCGGAGTCACGGAAACGCGACGCGGCGTGCGCAAGGAGAGCTGCGAAGGTGAGCGCACAGTGTGCGAGCATGATCGTAAATCGTCCCGCTATGTTGAGGACGCGCGGTCTTGTGTCACTAACATCATAACTTGTGCCACGATAACGACGTACTCTATGCTCCTGCTCGCTTGTCTCCTTGCATTGCTTTTAGCGATCGTAGCAGCGTCCTGATGGCCGATATGGGTTCTTTTATATAGTGCACGGACCACCAGGGATTGCAATGTTTGTACTGTTGTGTCGTTGTGTCGCGAGCATCAGTGATAGAGACGCGAGAGAGCACATCGTCCCATCGTTCTCATCGTCATTGTCATGAATCTGACTCGTCCCATGTGTGTGTTTTGTGTTCATGTGCAAATGTTACTAATGTCGCAGGTCTCCAGGCGCTCGCTCGCTCAGATTGACGATCGCACTGAAATGCTCGTTTGAACTACTGATGGTCGGCGAGAGTGATAGTGCGAGAGAGATAGAGATAGGGAAAAAGAAAGAAAAGTAGAGAGAGAGAGAGAGAGAGAGAGAGAGAGAGAGAGAGAGAGAGAGAGAGAGAGAGAGAGAGAGAAAAAGAGAAAGAGACATGAGACGAAAGCAAGTTGATAATTTGCAATAAGAAAGGAAAAAGCGAGACAGAGTGGGGAGTACGGCTTCCATTACGAGGCCGTATCGACGTTGTTGTTGTTGCTCTTGTTACTGTTGTTGGTTTTAATAAAGTTTAAATGTTAATCATGCCAGTACAAATATTACTGCGCGCACACGTGCCTCTCGCTGCAAAGTGATTCATTCCAAATCGCGTTATCCGATTCTGCACAGCCCATTATCTTTTTTTTCTTGTTATTTGATACATGATTAAGAACGGGATCAAGTACATATTGTATCATCGTGTTAGTACAGTCTGCAATATGTTTGACTCTACTGTGCACTTGGAAACATAATAGTCAAAACTTAATAGTCAAAACTTTGAGAAATATATTCGAGATTAGTGCGAATATTTTGATATATAATAATTGTGTTTATTATGTTAGTAAGTAAATATACTTGAAATATCACACAATCGAATATATTTCAGAAAATATCGATTATACATTTGGTATGTTGTGCATCAGTATTATTTGGCACTCGATTCTATATATATATATCTATATATATATTTGAATGTAGTAATTTTTTACAAGTATGTAAGATGAATCAATGATGTTCAAGTTGCAAAAGGTACTACGAATTTAATGAAGTGATCTGCAATTTTCTAATTGGCTGAGATTCGTATTGAACTTGATCTCATTCTTATACAGGATACCTCAGGTATCAGATAGAAAAGTTGCGTGTGAAAGAAACTTGTAAGTTTAAAATAAAGTTGCCTTATTATTGTCTCTTACGATGAAAAAAAAAAAAAACACTTTGAATTTCTTCTAACTCTATCTATAAGATGTAATATTCATTGTACTGTGTACAAGTATTTAATTTGATTAAGTTATATTCATTCACCCCTTCCTGAAGCAATAAAACAGATCGTGTTTTTCTGGAGTTTGAACATATATTATTCCTCATGCTACTTTGTCTGTTTACTTACTATTTGCCATAGAAACACATCAGTTGTAGCAAATGCAAATATTTTTGATTTACTTAAGTAACGTGAGTGGATAATGACAGAATTTTTAATTAATATCTAATCTCTCCTATGGAATGTAACAATACTTTCCAGATTTCACAAACTATTTTTGTTTTTATCTCAGCTCCAGGTACATTCTTTCTCTCATGTCCTGGAGAAATTGGCCGAGCTACGTTTGATTTCAACTTACAAATAAAACTTGACGAAAGAAAGCCACATCTGCAGTTTATGTTCTAACAATTCTAACAATCAACATTGAAACTCACCCACTTCTCCTTCGGGTCGAAAGCTCTCAGAACCTGTAACTCTGCAGTCATCATGAACCGTCCCGTCCGTAACAGGATATGCTTCAAAGGATTAATATTGTCTTTTCACAATAAAAACTCATTTTCGACACTCCCGATGATATTTTACGCGTGAAATTTATCTTCGGCACTCCCGACGATATTTTTCGCGCAAAACTCACTTTCGGCACTCCCGATGATATTTCGCGCACAAACAGTTTTCCTCAGGCGGAAGGGCAACCATTTGAGTTCAAATTATTGTAACGTTAATCGACACGACGAGTGCGCGGCATTTTGCTCGGCCTCTCCGACGAGTTATTTCGCGAGATATTCACTCGCGGCGATTATTTAGCGACGTTTCGTTACGACGACGGAAATTTATTCTCACGAAATTTACTCTCGATACTGCCGGCGACATAATTCGCGCGCGAGACTCACTTTCAACGTGAGCTAAATGCACGAGAAATACTGCGCAGCTTCCGAAACTCTCAGTGTGGTGGCGTCGTGAGCTGTCGCTTTGATGCGGACGATTGCGATTCTCGAAGCGTCGAATGTGCCAAACTTCGCTCAGTACTCCAACGGTTCATCTCACGAGACGATTCACTTTCAGCGACTTTCCTATGATCGTCCGTCGCGACATGAGCGCGAAACTCACTTTCAGCATTCCCGGCGACGATGATTTCCGAAATTCGCTTGAAAATACGAAGAGTAGCGACTCCCATATTCTGAACGAACGCAATGATTGCAACGTTCACTCGATGCTTGGAATTCCCGAGTCAGTTCGTTTCGCGAAACGTTCACTTTTGGCGGTTTATTACCGATGTCCCGTCGCGATGAGCGTGCGAAATTGATCTCCGGCAACTTCAACGATGATTCGCGATCGAAACTCTTTCGACAAGCCTGAAAAACGAGGGATAGCAAGCTACACTCCAAATGGCTACGAAACGGATATAATGGTTGTACGATGCTTCACTCAATATTCGCGATTGCCCGTATCATGAAGTGTTTCGGTTGCGACTTACGGATATTTCATCAGGATAACGCGAAATTTGTTTTCGACACTCCTGGCGATGAACCGTGTGTAGAAATTACCTTGGATGAGCCAAAAAGTCGGACGGTAATACGGACCAGGTTTTCGAATCTGCACGCCATATTTATCCGCTTCGTAAGTGAATGACGATCGCAGTGCTTACAACTGTCGATACGCCATCGGCGTTCCGATTAGTCGGCGAGCCGCCGACCAATCGGAACGCTCCATTTATCCCTTCTAACGCTCCACTTACTTCCTAATGCTTCATTTACTTACTAATCCGACATATAAATGCACTAGATCATTTTATTATCTGAGGTATTCAAACAAACGATAGATTGAAATTTGGCATATTTATAGAGTTCACTGTGACATAGAATGAGGATCGCAGCACAAAACCTAAACGGTAAAATTAAGCAGTAAACGAATCGACCAATCAGAGTCAAGAATTTCGACACAACCATAAGCAAACTGACCAATCATAATAGAGAACGTAGAAGTCACCGCTTACGTTTCATCTATGATTGGTTGATTTGTTGATTTATTCGCTACTTCGTCTTATTATTTCTTGCCGTTTACGTTATTACGTAAACGGCAAGAAATAATAAGACGAAGTAGCGAATAAATCAACATAGAATACTATGTACCATGCGGATGCTGCATGGAAAAACTTAAGCAATAAGACAGTAAGCAGTAAACAAATCACAGGTATAACGTAAACAGTTACCGTTTATGTTTTCGTCTTTTAGACCCTTAAAACCTAAGGGATCTGTACACTCGGTATCACGTGACCTATCGCGGCAGTTTCATACCGTTTTCCCAACGTTCGACACGGCTCGCGCTCGCTCCGTGTCGGTCGCATCTTTCTGCCAGTCGAAGGCGGAATTCGCGTACGACGAGCGTCGGGAGTGCCGTAACGAGTGACGGGCGATCGTTTTAGTGTGATGACCAACTTGCGGGAGTGCGATTGAACGCGCGATGTCTCTCGATATTCGGGGCCATTGTCCACGGCGTCCTCCCATCGTCAATATTGCAGTT
Organism: Harpegnathos saltator; assembly: GCF_003227715.2. Taxonomy (NCBI): domain Eukaryota; kingdom Metazoa; phylum Arthropoda; class Insecta; order Hymenoptera; family Formicidae; genus Harpegnathos; species Harpegnathos saltator. The sequence goes on from NW_020229928.1 coordinate 588,941, forward strand.
GGCAGTTGGCGGGAAGAATACACTTCCCTCCATTTGACGAAAAGTACACATTTCGGCATCCGGAGCGCCTGTCATGTCTGCTCGTGGCCCGGTTTTTGGACCTCGTTTTTGGACGTCGAGTGGGATCCGCGGTGGGATCCTAGCGTTATATTTCTGATAACATTTCGTAACAGTAAAAGAACGACGTACGATTGATACACGGCGGCGCAGTCGGTAAAGCAGTGTCCCAGCTCGACGACGAATGTATGATTCAGACCGCGAGAGTGCGGGACGTTACACTACGGCGAAAGTTTGTTTACGGGCCGGGCTTAGCGACTGCTAAAGATCCTTTTTCCCTCGCGACGCGACTGTCACCCGACGCTCGACGTTCACGGAGAGAGGATAAACACGGATCGCGATCGCGCGAGTGCGTTCGTGTGAATCCACGAAGGGTGCATCGATCGTCGGTGCATCGGCGTCGCGTCGGTGCGAAGTTCAACGCGAAGTTCGCGCGCGTTACTTATCGATCGCGGGCGACCGTGACGTCACCGAGGATCACGCCACATCCCCGCCCTTTGCGACTCGGCGTCCGATTGGTTCGCGTGCAGGCCGGCCGTCTATATCGAGACGTGCGAACGCGTCTCGCGGCTCCGCGTACCGGCTGTTCCGTTCGAGCTTCCGCGCTCGTACAGTACGTACGCTGCTGGTGTGTTGAACATGCGATGCGACGAATGTACGCTTAAACACATCGCCAAGCCGACACGTTTCACTTAGTGCGAGCTCCGTACGTTTAAATCAACAAGGTATGTAGCCCGTAGTCACCGCGGCGAATTGATTTGGTTGGCGCCGCGTGTACGCAAGTTGCGTATGTTTGCTTGCGATAACGTTTGCGCTACGGAGCGAGAACAGGGAGAGAGAGAGAAAGAGAGAGAGAGAGAGAGAGAGAGAGAGAGAGAGAGAGAGAGAGAGAGAGAGAGAGAGAGAGAGAGAGAGAGAGAGAGTGGCGCGCGATTCCCTGCTGTGTCGTCTGTTTGTGTACTAACAATACGCGCTACGCGATAAGTGTGCGATCAGGCGCACGCGACACCGTCGTGTGACACGTTCCGACCACTTTTACGCCTACAAGATAAGAAGAGTGACGGACCGGTGACAATCTTTTTACACTCCGAGCGTCACTTTTTTTATCGCACGTCGTCGCACGCGGAACGTATTTTTATACGACGTTGGACGTTATCCTGGGTTTCAGCCATACGGACGGATTTGGTGGTAGCAGCGGGTTGTCGCGAAAGATCTCGCGCCTCTCTCCGTGTATATTTCTGCGCGTAATGAGCGATAGATATGTAATTGCGTATTTTCTTGCGTCAACAATGACGCATG